>NC_051270.1:29295472-29320472 GCF_015220745.1 Sebastes umbrosus
GGGGATCTGGAGCTGGACTGCCACCCTTTCCCTCACTGCGTCATCAAGAACTTCCTCGGCAGCGAGACCTTCGTGGAGAACCTGCAGAGAGAGCTGCTGGAGCTCAACTTCCACGAGAAGTCAAACGATCTGTACAAATTCAAACAGGTGTTAATATAAAACTGACCGTCTCACTGATTTATTCCTGTGGATTTGTGTTGTTTTTGTCTTATTATCTAAACTGTGTTGTTGTTCCCACACAGTCAGATGACTTGAAGAAGAGAACAGAGCCACATATCGCTGGACTGAGGTAAAAAATAACTTGTGTTGTTGTGTTTGTGTCCGCAGAGGCTGACGAACAGGATAGATGTAGAGAAAGTACAGAAAGGTGAAGTGTGGATAATAGTTGGTCTCACCATGAGCTACAAGTGGAATAAAAGTGCTTTGAAGAGATTCTGTCAGGTGGGAAATACGCTAACAAACTTGTTTTTAATGCATATTTTTACTGCAGCTCATCTGTTCTGATAGAATTTAATTTAATGGTCCTACTCCTTCGCCATAAATTAAAGAATAACTCAATATTTATCATATAAACTTTGTGGTAGCCTGTACGTTCACGTCCACGTTAGGTCAGATGATCCTTTATTATATGTTGATGTAAAGTGTTACAGCAGCAGAAGGACCTGCGGTATCTCTTTGTCACACTGCAGGTGAAGCAGCTTGTCACTGACAGAGCTATTTAACAACGCACGGGGAGACGTAGCGCTTTTTGTAGTCCATCTTTGGAACATTGTAGTTTCACCACGGCAGACTCACGTCACTAACATCCGCCGCCGTTGCATCATAATTACGGAGCCTAGTGTAAGTGCAGTCGGATTCTCTTAACACCACTGTTGTCTTTTCCTAAGTCTTTATGAATTATCCTTCTCCTCTTTGGTGTGGTTAGGAAAAGACATTAGGACGTCATTTTTTTACTTTTCGACGCAGCTGCTCTCTCTTGAGTCAGTGTTTGGTTTGTCCGTTCTGGGCTACTGTAGAAACATAGCGGACTGCGTGAAGAGGACCCGCTCCCTATGTACAGTGCCTTCAGAAAGTATTCAGACCCCTTCACTTTTTTCACATTTCGTTATGTTGCAGCCTTATGCTAAAATCAATAAAATTACTTTTTTCCCTCATCAATCTACACGCAATACACCACAATGACAAAGTGGAAACAGAATTTTAGAAATTTTTGCAAATTTATTCAAAAGGAAAAACTAAAATATCACATTGAGTTAAGTATTCAGACCCTTTACTCAGTACTGAGTTGAAGCACCTTTGGTAGCGATTACAGCATCGAGTCTTCTTGGGTATGACGCGACAAGCTTTGCACACCTGGATTTGGGGAGTTTCTGCCATTCTTCTCTGCAGATCCTCTCAAGCTCTGTCAGGTTGGATGGGGACCGTCGGTGGACAGACATTTTCAGGTCTCTGCAGAGATGTTTGATTGGGTTCAAGTCAGGGCTCTGGCTCTCGAGTTGTCCATAAGCCACTCCTGCGTTGTCTTGGCTGTGTGCTTAGGGTCGTTGTCCTGTTGGAAGGTGAACCTTCGGCCCAGTCTGAGGTCCTGAGCACTCTGGACCAGGTTTTCATTAAGAATATCTCTGTACTTTGCTCCATTCAGCTTTCCCTCAACCCTGACTAGTCTCCCAGCCCCTGCCGCTGAAAAACATCCCCAAAGCATGATGCTGCCACCACCATGCTTCACCGTTGGGATGGTATTGGGCAGGTGATGAGCGGTGCCTGGATTCCTCCAGACATAACGCTTAGAATTGAGGCCAAACAGCTCAATCTTGGTTTCATCAGACCAGACAATCTTGTTTCTCACAGTCTGAGTGTCCTTTAGGTGCCTTTTTGCAAACTCAAAGCAGGCTTTCATCTCCATCTGGCCACTCTGCCATAAAGCCCAGATGGGTGAAGTGTTGCAGTGATGTTTGTCCTACTGGAAGTTTCTCCCATCTCCACACAGGATCTCTGGAGCTCAACCAAAGTGACCATTGGGTTCTTGGTCACCTCTTTTACCAAGGCCCTTCTCCCCCGATGCTCAGTTTGGCCGGGCGGCCAGCTCTAGTGAGAGTCCTGGTTGTTACAAACTTCATCCATTTAAGAGTAATGGAGGCCACAGTGCTCTTTGGGACCTTCAATGCAGCAGAATTTTTTCGTAGCCTTCCCCAGATCTGTGCCTCGACACAATCCTGTCTCTGAGCTCTGTAGGCAGTTCCATCGACCTCATGGTTTGGTTTTTGCTCTGATATGCATTATCAGCTGTGAGACCTTATAAAGACAGGTGTGTGCCTTTCCAAATCATGTCCAATCAATTGAATTTACCACTGGTGGACTCCAGTCAAGGTGGAGAAACATCTCAAAGATGATCGAGGAAAATGGGAGGCATCTGAGCTAAATTTCAAGTGTCATAGTAAAGGGTCTGAATACTTAAGTAAATGTGATATTTCAGTTTTTCCTTTTTAATAAATTTGCAAAAATTTATAAAATTCTGTTTCCACTTTGTCATTATGGTGTATTGCGTGTAGATTGATGAGGGAAAAAAGTAATTTTATCGATTTTATCATAAGGCCATAACATAACAAAATGTGAAAAAAGTGAAGGGGTCTGAATACTTTCTGAAGGCACTGTAGATATGAAGGACTCATTCTAAGCTGGTGAAAACACAACCATTCTTAGTTTCAGGTGATTAAACACTGATGAAAAGTTATGAATATTATATTCCATTTCTGCTAATAGATCCTCCGAAATCTTACACACTGTTCCTTTAACTCACTTATAACTTGTCCTGAGAGAACAGCTCATTGTCACGCTCATGTCAGCGTTGTAAATCCAGTGTGATATTATGTGAAACACATGAGGTGTAAACATACTTTTAGCCTCTAAAACCTTCAAATCAACAGGGCAAATTTTGTATTTGTCATCAGTGTCTGTCTGCGTTGATAAGTATAAAGGTTAAATAGGTTGTTTAAGTCAGTAGCGCAGGAATTATAAGGCAGAAATGCTGATGTTGGCCCAGTGGTAGTGAGACATGTTATTTATGAGCTCCACCAGGTGGAGCCAGAGATCACATCTGCCTCCTTATTATTCCATCGCCTTCATGTAGTGCTGTTGATTCTGTTAGCATTATCATGTGGCCTCGAAGGATTGTACAGTGAACTCATTGGAAAATGGACTCAGGTGCAGCTGCTCACAGGGGATCCTTGTTAGAGCAGAGGGACTGTTTCTTAATCAGTCTGAGAGCCCCAACATGTACACTGCTGTAGTAACTTACAGTGTGCTACCCTTGTGTTCACTGCAAAGATTAGCACTGGATCCAAACAAATTACTAGAGATAACAAAGATGTTATTGTAGAATTATTGAGCAGCAAAAGCTGACAAACACGCCAAGAGGTTCAGTGTTTGAGCCAAGTCCAAGGAAAAACAAGATCTCAGTGTTTAAATCAGGACGAATATGAGCTGGGTGTCATATCTGAACTTTCCTTTATTTATGTGCAGTTCTTTCTTTACGATTATGACAAGCAGTATTTATAGTGAGAGACTGCAGCATGTAATTTCTTCTAAATACATATTTGTGATTATATATACTGTGTTGCACCAACTGAAGGAATACAGCCATGGGGAATAAGAACCATAATTAAACACACAATAACGGCCTCCTCTTGTGATCATCTATTATTTATGTCACAACAAAATGTCACGGTAGGTTTGAGCAGTCGAACCATCTGTCTGTGTGGTGAGGCTTTCAAAATGTCTCATTTTATACAAGGTTAAAGGTTTCGGCCACATCGTCATATAAAAATAAATGTTTTCCTGTGTCTTGTTTTCAGGACGGCGCTGTTTGGGCGTTTCCGCTCCTGGCTCGGGGAAGTGTTGGGGGTTGAACTGGAGCCCACAGTGGATATTTCTTGTGCCAAATATGAATACACAGGTGAGCTTAAAATATTGCTGGCAGGACTCATGAGATTTTTGATGATTAATCTACCGTGAATTTTCCTTTTTTTTTTTTTTTTTTTCCATATGTGACGTTCTCTTTTCTTTCCAGATGTGCTTCTGTGTCATGATGATGAACTGGAGGGGAGGCACGTTGCTTTCATCCTGTATCTAGTGCCTCCATGGGAGAGCAGTGACGGAGGAACCCTCGACCTCTACACAACAGACAGTGAGTGTCTCACTGTGTGTGTGTGTGTGTGTGTGTGGGTGTGTGTGTGTGTGTTCTTGTACAGCTACCTTGGTGAGGACCAATTTCAATTTTAGACCTTCAGAGTGAGGACACATTTGGAAAGTGAGCACATTTTGGCCGCACCTCACCTTCGGACAGAACTTCAAAGGCCTGTTTGAGGGTTCAAACTTGGTTTTATGGTCCAGGTTAGAATTAGGTTTAGGTTAGGGTAAGGGCTAGGGAATGCATTATGTCAATGAGTGTCCTCACAAAGATAGAAGTACACGGCTGTGTGTGTTTGTGTGCATTTCTGTGCTTCCAGACAACACAAGTCTTGTATAATTTTCATCTTTGTCTTCAGGTAATTTCCAACCACAGAGTATAGTGAAGTCGCTCGTACCCTCTTTGAACACACTCGTCCTCTTTGAAGTTTCTCCAGTCTCCTTTCACCAAGTAAGAAGTATAACCGCTCCGGCCTTCATTATCTTCACTGTTGAACCAAAGAATCTGCTGTGATTGCAAATCAATAACAACGTGTGTTGTGTTTGTTCAGGTGTCAGAGATTTTGACGCAGGATAAGTGTCGTTTGTCTCTGAGCGGCTGGTTTCACGGGCCATCTTTGGAGCGTCCTCCTCGCCACATAGAGCCCCCCGTCTCACGGAGTCCACACTTACCGAGAGATGTGAGTTTGGTCAAACTTGCATGCCATCTTTATAGGAAGAAATTTTTTGGAAATACACTTAGTTGCTTTTCCTGCAGAGAGTTAGATGACCAGACCGATACCTTGTGTTTGCAAATACAAAGCTACAGCCGGTTAGCTTAGCTTAGCATAATGACTGGAAACAGGGGGAGACAGCTAGCCTAGCTCTGTCCAAAGCAAGGTCATAATAGTTTAGAATTTTCAATTAGTTTTTATTTTAGTTTTGACTTTTCAATTTCATTTTAATTTTAATTAGTTTTCAGAATGTGTTTGCTAGTTTTAGTTTAGTTTCAGTTTTTTCAGAAAGGTTTAGTTTTAGTTTTTATATATTTAGTTTTACAGTAGTATTAGTTTTATTTTGTTAGGGCCAGGTATAACGTCTCAGAAGTATGTAGTTACATTTACAAATATGTAGAAATGGCCATAATGTTTAATTTTTGCACTACTTTAGTGAAGCAATTGCGGCACAGCGTCATCTCCTGGAAGGTCAAATCCATTCAATTTCTGTGGTTCGATGTCACGAGAGTTGACGGAAATTCATGCCGACTCCTTTTTTTGATGGTGATATATTATAGTTAAAAAACTGAAATGAATTTTGTTTATTTTAATTTGTATTAGTTTTTACCCAGGCAATATAGTATCAGTTTAGTTTGAGTTTTTATTAAAGGATTTAGTTTTTATTTAGTTTCAGTTTACTAACAACATTTTTCACTGCTTATTTTTGCTTTAATTTCAATTTTAGTTCGCAATAATAACCCTGGTTCAAAGGTAACAAATTCTACCTACCAGCACCTCTAAATCTCACTTATTAACACGTTATATTAAGTTTGTCTAAAGGGTAAAAACGACATGTTTCAGTTTTACGCCGGACTATTTCCTGGCCGGGAGCAGTGATTTCTTGAATAGGAGCTAAGCTAATCGTCTCCTGGCTACAACTTCATATTTAACAGACAGACGTAAGCGTGGTATTAATCTTGTGAATAAGTGTATTTCTTCAAAATGTCAAACTATTCCTTTAACGGACAGCCTACGTTTCTGTTGGTTGTGTTCATGACAGGAAACGTTGCTGCTGGAGTGGATCAACCCAGTGTACCTGGACATATCCTACCAAGAGCAGGTTCAGGAGGAGTTTGAGGACAGCTCTGAAATTCAGCTCAAAGATTTTCTCAAGGTAACTTCTGTTTAGTTTTTTTTCTGCCTTGCATTTGTCCACTCGTTCCTCTCGGCTGATTCTGTGTCTGTCCGCAGGAAGAGAAGTTCAGGGAGGTGAAAGAAGCTCTGCGACTCGCTCAGATTCAGTGGACGAAGAGAGGTCCGCCTAATAAGAGGTAGGACATGTTTCAAAGATCATTTAAGAGCATATTAAACTAAGACTGTGATTACAAGTGCTGTATTTGTGTACATTTAGATGCTATGAAGCGGCCTCTCTGGACACCCTGCCTCAGTGTGTGAGTGCATGCTGGGAGCTGCTTCGTTCAGAGTCTTTCTTCCTGCTTCTCTCCAACTTCACCGGCCTTCGATTGCACTACCTGTGTCCTGCCGATGATGACGAGGAGAATAAAGATGAGGAGAAAGAAGACGCACAGGGCGGAGAAGCCACGGGGTCCTCGACCGAATCGCCACCAGCAAATACGAGCGGAGAGAAAGGTGTGTGTGTGTGTGTGTCAGTCTGAGTCGATTTCTTCAGCCAACCCAAGTCTTTACAGCTGTTACAGATGTGTGTTTTTTGACCTTTGTTTGTTTTAGAGCTGAGCACACCTGTGTGTTGTGGTGAACTACGTCGATGGTCTCATGGCGGCTACACGCTGTTGCATGATGCAGAAGCAGCGCGGGCAGAGTACGCTCTCGACCTTGTTTTACCTTTTTGTGGTGCGGGTGAGTCCACGCACACACGCGCACACACACACACACACACACACACACACACACACGCCGACACACACACGCCGACAAGCACACAGGAAGAGCAAACCACTCAATCTTCTTACTGATTTTCTTTCATAGACTGGCAGTCAGAGTTTGGGGGCTTCACTTGTTACGTTGCTAATGAAGAGGATGAGGAGGTGAGTATTGATTACAGTGTAAAGTGTAATTGTACACGTGTGGTCATTACTTCATTATCATTATTGCTTTGGTTTCCTGCTCATCGCAGCTCCTGACGGTGTATCCAGAGGATAATTCCCTCGCCCTCGTCTACAGAGACAAAGAAACCCTCAAATTTGTCAAACATGTCAACCACAAAAGCTCCTCTGCATCTGCTAACAGCTCTACCTGCAGAGCGTTTTATGACTTCTCTTTTGTGTACTACGAATAAAAAAATGTGTGTATCTATCTTGTGGATTTCTTGACATCTTTGTTTCATCTTCCTAAAGGTGTTGTGTACATTTTAGGACACTTGAGCTGGGGGTTGAACCACCAACCCTTTGATTACTGGACCAGCACCAGTTACTCTAAGTTACTCGTTAAGTTTTAATAGATATAGTTCAGGCATACCTATTTGCAAATTCCCCTAAAAATCTGCTGAGTTACAGTCAGATTAGACAGATAGCTCCTTTTTACTGCATCTTCATTTCATGAAAATTAAAAATTTAAGATTTTGGTTGAATTGGCATCGCCATTATTGCAGTTGACATTAGCCTGCAGTGTGTGTGAGAAGACGAGTGAGAAGACGAGTGAGTGTAGATGGGATGAGACAGTTCCGTCCTAAATTAAACAAGAGCTGGGACGGTTGTTGCAAATTAGCATCCACTATAAACACTACAATACTTGCATCGGATAGCTTTTTTCAGTTTGTCTATGTATATTGTATCTGTCCCTATCAAATAAACCATAAATAAATTAACTAAATCATTACACATAACAGTTTATCTGCTATTAACATGGGAACATGGGCAGTGTGTAGTCAGAAAACCATCATGACACAAAGCAATGGATGTGAAGAAACATTTTTTCCTTAAGGACTCCTCTTGGTCTGGTTTTTAATGAGGACATGGAAACAGTTTGGTTCACGTAAGTAACTATAGGTAAAAATTGTTTGTGTATGCTGAAAACCCCCCCCCCACTGGATCCTCTTTAATTGTAAGATCATTGGGTATGAGCTGGAAAATGATTTTTACATCAGAGAATGATGCTGATGTCTTTTGACACGACAGTGAAACCATCATAATCAAACAGATACACAAACTGTTTGTCATTTGAGCCAGATTTAGTCTTTTTTTTTTAACAAATATAGCCTATATGTTTTTCATAATACATGTTTGAACAGCATAAAAAACATTTTGGCAAAACCCCTTCCATGCCAATTTTATTTATTTATTAGTAATTATATTGCATAGAAAAGTATGTCTCAAGTTATGTCCAAGAAGGCATGCTGAAATGTAGCAACTAGGACTGTAACTAATAATCATTTTCATTATTGATTAATCCCTGACTCCTATCTGACCCAACAGTCCAAAAGTCATTGATATTTAGTTTATAAAACAGAGGAAAAACTAAAAGTCTTCAACCTGAAAAGTTGGAAATCAGAAACAGGTAGTAGGTTTTCACGCACAAGGAATTTACATCGGTGTTTGGTGCATAACAATAAATATAGTAGAAAAAATAAAGATAAAAGCAAGTACTGCAATAAAACAACTACTAACTACTGCAATAAAATTCCATTATTTATGAATTAATTAATGTATTTTTAAATGATGTACCTACTGACTGCTTTATGGTGTTTTTGTAGATCCCTTTTCAATTTAAACTATTTATTGATGGATTCATATTTCATTTGTAAATTATTTTTAGAATTCTTGTTTTTATCGCCCATTAAAATGTCAAATAATTAATTACTTTGTAATTCAGTCCATTTATTCATAGATTAATAAATCAATTTGTAAACAAACTTATTAATGGCTATTTTTATTTTATAATTCATTATTAATCAATTAAATGCTTTATTACTACTTACGTGACACTTGCGGTTCTCCATACAGCAAACCGTCAAAAAGCATAAATATGAAAAAAGCACAATATATCTGGTATAACCGTGAAGAACTGAGGAGTTTTGTACAGGAATGTGCAAATATTGTCCATTTAATTTGAACTTAATTTGTCCATATAAAAAGTTTCTGATTAACTTTTTGTCGATCGATAATTGATTAATTTATTAATTGATAATTCATCGTTGTCACACTTTTGTAATTGCCATACCTGCTTTGCATTGTTATGGGTTTTTCAGCAGGTTAACAGCTGTTAACATGAATAAAAACAGCACATATTGCCACAGTAACAGGTAATACAGAAACTGAAACTACAGAAACACATACCAAACATAGGAGAGTTGAGAAAATCTATTTGACAGCATAGTGTTGCCATAAAGGTTACATATCGTAGTACTTATTTAGTCACAGACCAAACAGTCTGTCGTCCTCAGCCACTTCCTTGATGTCACTGATTATTTTAACCATAGAAACAGATGATTTTAACAGTTTTGTTGTTGTTGCATTATATATGTCAGTGGTAAGGAATAATAACAGGGACATTTTCATGTTAAAGATATGTAACTGCAATGTTTTTTTTTTTTTTTATTGAACAAATTCAAATTTACAAACAACACGTCTCATAGATCATTGCATTAGAGTAAAAGGACAAGGTGCATACAGAACAAGAACAAATAAAATATGTAAAATTATACATGTAAATAATAATAAATTAAATTAATGGACTGGTGGTGTACCTGTAATTCATATTCTTCTATTATACTAAGAAGTTTCAATGCATTTTTGTTTTTCATGACTTTAAGGGCTTTTATGTAAGAAAGAAACTCAGAATGAAACACATTAAACCTATAGGTTTCACTTTCATAGATTTTGATTTGTGCAAATAAAATGTACCAAGAATGAGAATGTCATTCACCAGAAAGTCATCTTTGTTAATGTCCATGACAAGACCATAAACAATGTCCTTTTGAGAGAAGTTTCCCAGATGAGGAACTTTTGGGAAAAGCCAGTCATGTATATGAAGCCATAAAGCTCCAGAATACATACAATGAAAAAATAAATGATCAGTACTTTCAGTATCATCACAAAATACACAGTTATTGGTTTCAATTCCAAATCGTTGTCGCAACAAATCACTGGATGTTTACCCCCCTTGGTCTTTGTTATTATGCCTAAATGGGTTACAAGTTTAACTTATTTCTGTGTTTTACATAGAGCTATGTGAACATGTGATTTATTGCTATTTATTTTACATTATTTATGTTTTTTAATATATGTACATTATGTATTTTATTTTGTTTTCTGGGATTTTTACTCTCAGTACTTAGTATCCTTTTGTGTGTGTCATGATACACGGATGTTATAATGTCTATCTAACGAATCTTTTGTATTATTATTATTCCCCCAAAACAACCAAAACAATCCTGAGAACAAAATCCCAGGGAGAGTAAAGGTGTCCTTATAGATGCCTGATTAAAACCTGTATTCTTAATTCAATTTGTGAATCCAGATATTTATTTCTCTTTTTAAAGTGCATTTTAAAAATATAATTTTAAATTCCATTATTTATTTATGAATTCATTAATATATTGTATATGTCCATGACAAGTCCATAAACAATGTCCTTTTGAGAGAAGTTTCCCAGATGAGAAAAGCCAGTCATGTCTATATGAAGCCATAAAGCTGCAGAGCACATACAATGAAAGGATAACATATCTGATGTGAGTTGCCCTACATTTGGATTCCTACATTAAATATATAAAAAAACACTTCCTTCCTGTCAAGACGTCTTCTCCCCCAGGCGGCATGTTGATTTCAGCCAATCAGAGCGCTCCTTGACTCCGGCTCAGCCAATGGGAGGCCAGGGAAGCTATGACGCGGTCAGTGGGTGTGATCCCGCAGGAGGAAGCGTCAAGGCAACGAACAATATAAGTTTTAAGGTAAGTTTGTGGCCGACTTTAACAAAGAGTTACTGTACAGTGAGTACAGAGAATGATGATATGTGTGCTCGGTCCCGTGTCTGAGCTGTGAGGTCAACTATTCAGCAGTTTGTGTGGTCGCAACCGTGGCCCAAGTTTTTACGGCAGTTGCGTCTGCTGTACGTGAGGTTAACAACACGAACTCCCTTTATGTCTTTATCTATTCAACACAGCTGTTGAGATTATAAAACGGTTGGTCTCCAGTTGGTTGAATCAACCTATAATGCTGCTGTATAGTTTTTAGATAAAAAGAGTCACACCTGTGGCAGGTAACTAGCTAACTGACTTCACTATACTGTAACCGGAAAATCACATGTAACGTAACCTGTGACGTTCGTCTGGGTCGCTTAGCAACCATATTTTAAGATAGCTCTGCTGTTACATCTTAACATTAATCCACCTGGTATTATACTACAATCTGGCTGTGATTTTACTGGTGTTTGGAAACTATACAAACCAATTTGATGCACTACAAAACAGGAGTAGTTTTACAAGAGTTACCATCCTTAACATGTGTTTTAAGTCTCAAAACAACACTTACTCATCCATGTTGACAGCATTAATAGTCCCTATAACTGTTCCTCTTGTGCATCCATCCTGGCATGTCTTACTGTCCTCATGTCTCACTGTCCTCATGTCTTACTGTCCTCATGTCTCTCTGTCCTCATGTCTTACTGTCCTCATGTCTCACTGTCCTCATGTCTCACTGTCCTCATGTCTTACTGTCCTCATGTCTCACTGTCCTCATGTCTCACTGTCCTCATGTCTCACTGTCCTCATGTCTCACTGTCCTCATGTCTCACTCTCATGTCTCACTCTCCTCATGTCTCACTGTCCTCATGTCTCTCTGTCCTCATGTCTCACTGTCCTCATATCTCACTGTCCTCATGTCCTCATGTCTCACTGTCCTCATGTCTCACTGTCCTCATGTCTCACTGTCCTCATGTCTCACGTCTCACTGTCCTCATGTCCTCATATCTCACTGTCCTCATGTCTCACTGTCCTCATGTCTCACTCTCATGTCTCACTCTCCTCATGTCTCACTGTCCTCATGTCTCTCTGTCCTCATGTCTCACTGTCCTCATGTCCTCATGTCTTACTGTCCTCCTTCTGTACAGAGATGCTGAAGCCAATAAGACACAGCTCAGCAAGGAAGCATGTCTGTGAAAAATTCAAAGGGAATTTCAAAACTAAAAATACTGTAACTCTGGAAAGCACTGACTTGATGTGTCAAACACCAGACTGCTGAATCGTCTTAGCTTCTGCTGAACATTTGAATTAAATTCTGCAAAGATGTGTGGGTTTTTGTCCCTCATCCCTCACAAGCTGGAGCCACCAAATTTCATCCGTTTTGCAATTCTTTCAGCTCGCTAAAACCACATAATACAAATAATATTCATTGGTGTCACTGACTTTGTCAGTTTGCGATTTACAAAGTGGATGGTTCTTTGTCTCCAGTTGGTCAAATCACACTGTAATGCTTATAATTGCTTTAAAGAAAGCATTTATATGTAGTCAGTATGGGCAGAAGTAATGATTACTTCGACCAGTAACTTTTTCTATGTACATATACCCCTGTGAGTATTGTTTTAAGACTGATTTGAAAAATTTGAACCTATCCTGTAAGCACCTACACAGGTGTTTTCACTTATTCGGCCTGATTAGACCTCTCCTCCAGTCTCTCCGTTCTCCTGTTTCAACAAACTTAACGCTTTGTCATAGTAGCACATAGAGTTCCTGTAATTCCCAGAATAGCTTCATCCAACTTTATTGTCCTTGTTCCCATGTTTATGACTCGCAAGTGTTCATTTACAGGACAACTCAGGACATTCATATGATTACAGAGTTGCTTTTGTGAGGGTTACAAATACTGTGCATTTACAATATAACACTGTAGTCATTAAATGTAGGGTTTAATTACCTTGAACGACATGAGGCATCTATATATATATATATATATATATATATATATATATATATATATATATATATATACATACACATAGTACACATAGTACACATACGGACAAGAAGTGCATCTATTACAAAATGTAATGTTTTACCGGTTTTGTTTCACAACTTTATTTTATGTGTATTCTCTTGCCTCTAAATTGCATATATATGATTAAATCATAGAGCAAAGTAAACAATTTATTAGTGCTGAAAGTCTATTATAAGTCAATATTTATCTATGAGTTGATTAACTGATTAATTGATTGAAAGAAAAGGAATCACCAATGATATTATGATGATATACTAATGATTTAAGTCATTTATAAATCAAAAATTTGACAGATTTGCTTTTCTCTGTTTCATATCATGGGAATCTGGGAATTCTGGGAAAATGTGATGGGCGTTTTTACGGTGACTAAATGATTTATCAAAAGATAATCAACAGATCTATGGGTCTGTTCAGGTTGCATCTAGAGTTATATAGCACTAAAGACGACAACACAAAACAGACAGAAACAAGCATCATCTCCCGTTATCACAACAAGTTAAAATTAGTAATTTGTAGAAGCACATCTTTGTGTGAATCCAGTATTTATTTCACCTAAATGTCAGCCGAGCTGTCCAGGGAATACTAGAGGTTGCCTTTTGGCAGCAAAGGGTAAATGATATATTTTAAGCTCCCGATGATCACTTAATCCTCATACAGCTGTTGAACAAATCTCACAGTATACTTCCAGAGTACCGGTAGATGGGATAGCACATAATTACATGCTGGCTAAGTTGTGGAGATTCCTGTAGACCCAGCAGCCAAGCATACTGTGTATTAGTGAAATATGAGGACATACATATAATCCAGCTCAGGGGATGCTCTTTCCACGCAGAGCGCTCTGCATCCCTTGCATGGAGACAACACCAAGAGTGAGCTAACGGGCGCCAGTGGTTCATTCAGAGTACAGGAGCTAGGGGCCGGACTGGGGGAGGGGAGCTCTGAGATTAAACATGTTTTTATGTAATGAGGGTTTCAAAAAGAGGCTGGGGTAATAAAGGGCAAAGTGGAGTGAGTCCACAACAAGCAGGGACCACTAGGACAGAAGTTGGTTTAACATATTTCCTGCTGTCACAGGCAGTTATATTTAGAGAGGTTATATGATTTATTTTCCTCTTCACTTTGCTTGGATATTCCATCATCTGCCTCAGAATAAAGGAAACGTATATCAAACATTTTATCATGTCTCAAGTTCAGCATCTGATGGACAGTCTGGTGCAATAGATGTGTAACCAAGACAATATCAACTGTTTTTTAGGGATGCACCGATCCCACTTTTTCAGTCCCAATAGCGATAGCAATACCTGGGATTTGGATTTCAGCCGATGCCGAGTACCAATCTGATAGCAGTGTTTAATTAATAAGCTGTATGCGTCACTGTGTGGAAGTGACTGGGATCATTCTTTTATGTGTAAGGCAACATCAGGCTGGACTTAAATGTTGCTTTCCTAACTTTGTAAAACAAAATGTAACAAATAAATACATAGATATTTATTGATTGAATTGTTATTTATTACTCAAATGATAAATTGTAGGGTGGCTCAGTGGCTCACCGGGTAGAGCGCATACCATTAAGGCTCAGTCCTTATTCGGGTCTGGCCCGGGCCCCTTTGCTGCTTGTCATCCCCTCTCTCCCCTACCTTTCCTGTCTGTCTCTCACTATTAAAATAAAGCAGAAATGCCCCAAAAATAATCTTAAAATAATAATAATCATAAATCATACACCTGCAACTTGGTATAAAATCTTATTAACAGGAAATTAACAGGAGTTACAGTTCAAGTTTAAACCTTTTTAATGCAGCAACAAATTGGCAAAAACTTAAACAGGAATTAAAATTCCAGTATAAATTGTATAACGGTATCAGTGCATTCACACCTTTTTTTTACCACATATGTTTCATTTCATCATTTAGTCTGTAAAGTCAGAAAACAGTGATACATGTATTTCACAATATAACATAGTAAATAGATGACCAAAGATATTCAACTTATAATCATAGAAAACAACAAATCCTCACATTTAAGAAGCTGAACCAGTGAATGTTTGCATGAAAATGACTTAAACGATTGCACTCTTAACATATTGTATACCCCATAGAAACCACTCTACCTGATTCCTTTAAAACTCCACCCAAAGATCAACTGCATTTAAATCACATATTCAAATTGACTCCTTGTTTTCATTCTCTTGAAAATGAATGAAGTTGTCACACAGCAGTAAAATATTGAATGTAATCATGAATATTGTGAATCGCTACCTCCCTAATCCTTTGGCAGTGTTGACCTTTTGCAGTGGGTTTTAGTTTTATTCAGGTCTTATGACATTATCATATGAAATGGTTGTAGTATTATGTAATAATAGCAGCATTTCTCAAAAATCCTTAAAAGGAACAAAACAAGCAATCACTTATATTAAAGTAAATTCTATTGATTGATTCATCCTATTGGAAAAAGACTATAACAGTCATACAGATGTTTCAAATATACTAGGATTGTCAATCAATTAAAATATTTAATTGTCCACAGTAAATCACGATTAATCACAAATTAATTGCACGTTTTTTTATCTACTATTTAGTATTTAATACTCTTATCAACATGGGAGTGCGTAAATATGCTTGTTTTATGCAAATGTATGTATATATTTATTATTGGAAATCAATTAACAACACAAAACAATGACAAACATTGTCCAGAAACCCTCACAGGTCCTGTATTTAGTTTAAAAAATATGCTCAAATCATAACGTGGCAAACTGCAGCCCAACAGACAACAACAGCTGTCAGTGTGTCAGTGTGCTGACTTGACTATGACTTGCCCCAAACTGCATGTGATTATCATAAAGTGGGCATGTCTGTAAAGAGGAGACTCGTGGGTACCCATAGAACCCATTTTCATTCACATATCTCGAGGTCAGAGGTCAAGGGACCACTTTGAAGGAGAGCATCACGATTTCTCTTTGAAGGCAATGAAACATGCTCCTGGTGATCTAGAAGACGGCAACTTCTTGACCTTCCAATGTCACAGCAGGCTTTGATAACTTTACTTGTAAACTCCTCAGGGTCTGTACTTTGAAGCTGTTTGAAGTTGAGAGCTCTTTGTCTTTCTTCAGGTTTACATACTGTAATTCTTCATACAGTTAACACAGATGTTGGGACATCTGTAGCTCCAGTCAGGGTTGTTATGCATGATGTTATGAAGAGGAACGCAGTCAAAAAAGTGGAGATAATGATTCTTCCTCCGGGATATTTTACAGCGACTCAGCACACAGACGCTTGTTCTTTGGCTTTAACTAATCACTCTACTCTTTTAGTGTCTTTATAGACTCGTGTTTATCAGACAGAGGATCCTTTGATGTTGTCTCCTCACCACTGAAAGTTTGAAACCATGTGTGCCTCAAATTGTGTTCAGAAGATGGCAGACAAGAACGTGGATCGTGGGCCGTGGACCGGATGTGCCGTCATGTTTCTGCAGTCGCTCTGTCCTGATGTGAACCTGCTGTCTCTCTACAAAGACAGAGAACAGGGAAAGTTCATCGTTTTCAAAGTCATCAAGCTGACACTTACAGGTGAGCGCTCTAGTTAGACTCCATTGCCTAGTATACTAATTAAAATGCATTTATCACGACAAATGTGTATTTTCTTGGATGCCACATTTATTAATCTGTATATTCCGTGGTCAGATTCCGCAGGAGGTCTGGGTGGTTATGAGATACTTAAGGTCCATGACGCCGATCCCTTTCTGGGGGTGGAGGTGAAGTTTGAGGACGTGGCAGCATGTCAGCAGTTCCTCGAGAGCTACAGCTCCGGAGCGGTGCGTCAGTCGCTCTCTCAACACGCCTGCCGGCTTCTCGCTCTTCCCCAAGAGTTCACAGTGGAAACTCAGCTCAAGGCCAGCACACACACCCTGGATCTCTATCTGGATAAGCTGGAGCTCTGCCTACAGCACATCCACCTGTCACAGGTACACTGGACCTTTCTGTTTGTCTGTTCCTCAGCGATTTGAGATGGATCTCCAGTATTTAAAATTTCAGGTACTTAGCCGGGTGAATTAGACTGATTTGCCATTTTTATTTCATGTCATTCATTCAGCCTGACATTGTGTTAATATCAGCTGATTTCTTCATGGGATTTTGTTTTGTTTTGGCCCAACCAATCACTAGCGAGTGACATATCCCACCTACTTCATTTTCGATACACAGGGAAGCTGCAGTTGCAGTTAACTTTTTCACACTGGTTAAAGAAATAAGTCAATTTAAGTGTTCTGCACAATTTAACATTTTTCCCTCAAAAGTCTCCATGAGTTTGGGAACCAAAGGCCATATACTACAGCTCATTGCTGCAAAAAAAAATTATAAATTAAAACCGCTTCAGAAAGATCGAGAATAATAACATCAAAAAGAAGACTTTGTGTTCTCTTTGTGAAGTTTAATTGACATCTGACGCCACGTGTTGTTATTTCCTGTTGGTATAAAATGTTTTTAAAAAGATTTTGGTAACACTTTCTAAATCTATAATGTAGGGCTGCAACTAGATTATTTTCATTTTCGAATAATCTGTTGATTATTTTCTCGATTAATGGATTAGTTGTTTGGTCTATAAAATGTCAGAAAATGGTGAAAAATGTTGATCAATGTTTTCCCAAAGCCCAAGATGACGTCCTCAAATATGTTGTTTTATCCACAACTCAAAGATATTCAGTTTACTGTCATAGAGGAGTAAAGAAACCAGAAAATATTCACATTTAAGAAGCTGGAATCAGAGAATTTTTGCTTCTTTTTTCTTAACAAATTACTCAAACAGATTAATCGATTATCAAAATCGTTAGCGATAATTTTAATAGTCGACAACTAGTCGATTGATCGTTGCAGCTCTACTATAATGCATTGTAAACATGGGAGGATTTACACTCAAATAAAAAGTAACTGTTGCTCTCAGAGTTCACCTAAATGTTCTCATTCATTTTACTCAATATCAATGACCTTTGTCTTTTTGTGTCAGCCGGAGCGGCTGCGCGATGAGGAGATTGATCATCTGGAGCAGCAGCTTCAGACTCAGGCCCTCGGCCCAACCCCACAGACGACCCCCATCACACAGGAAGAGTCTCCCGTCCCCAGCAACTGCTTCAAGTTTCAGAATAAAGTGTTTGGTGAGTCCAGACGTCCATTTCTACTTTTGAGTTTTGTGTAGAGTGTCCTTCACAGATGATTGGCCAAAAGAGGTCACGAAAGAGATTTAAAAATATTATAATAGATTATATTAGATAAGTAAATATATTAGAAGAGACTTTTTTTACTTCCAAGAAGCCGACAAATTCATGTTATTTTTTTCACAACATCCAACACTGACAGCATATGAATTCAGTGCTGTTCATCAGCTGACTGTCTAATCCAACCTTTTATATATTATTCGTCAGTCTATGGGAAGAGATTAGTGCCAGCAGATAATGCATTTGGATTGCATTGATTTGAATTTGTCGACCTCATATTGAACTGTTAAATTAACATTAACTGATGAGGCGCTACAGTGTCTTGAAAGTTAATTTGATTTTCTCATTTAGTTAATTAAAGATTTGATTTCAGTTCATGTAAATGTAGATTCAGCTACTGTGTCTGGGCATCAGAGACTTCTGTTCCCTGAGCGACGCCTCCGAGGCTCCAACAGCCCGAGCTGACCTGGTTTCAATTTGACTGTGATTAAAGGAAAACCGATTTCACAGTGGGTAAGCCAAATTTGAAATAAAAAAACTGAAACAAATTGATTAATTACATGTGTAAACTCTGTATAGTCTAATGTAGCCGCTAGTATATGAAAGCAACCTGGTGGCTTTTTCATGCTTTAAGCATCAAGCTATGAAATTTGTTGAACTCCCTCAGTGTTGTGGGTAAAATTAGGAATATAGTCCACTTCACAGGGACGCTGAAACAAAACAGAGCTGCTCACGCCCACCTTTTCTCCTGGGATTTGTAAATTGATGTTGATGCTTTTGATGACACAAGAGGGAGTGGGGAAAATATGCCACTAGTGATATTTACTGAAACTGAAATGTTCAGTATTCATTCATCCTTATTTACAACCATAAAGCTGCACTAATCAATATTTTTATATTGACAATGGATTAAATGACTTTGGGTAATGTGAAAGGTGTCGCTTGTACCACTACAAGCTCTGTGGGTTAACCAACAGAGAATTATCTTCATTAAGGGCCATTTCAGCATGTTTCAGCTCATTGTTTGGTTTTATTACCTACAACTTTACTCTTTTAGTTAGTTTTCGCCGCTCTCATGTAAGCGTTGTTTTCAGCAGCAGGCAGCTGTTTTCAGCTAAAGGCCTCTGATAAGCCCCCTGTGCACTGCCTGCTCAGCAACAAACAGCAGACAGACACAGTTAGCGACAAGCGGGTGAACACAGTGGCGCATTTAGCAGCTAGAGAGACAGATATTTCCCCCAGGAGATGGTGGGGACTAAATCAGAGCTAAAAGACACTTTATGTTGGACTTACATTTGTCAGGACACAAACACGACTCCAAATGAGTGCTAACTTTAAATAACAATAGTTACGAGTGAGTTAGTTAGTAATGAGTGAGCATTTTTAGCACTTGCGGTTCCCTCGTCTGGAAGTCAATGTTTTTTTTTAATGTTTTTTTAGTTAGATGCCTGAAATAAGGTCTGTGGTTAACACAAGCTGAAGAGATTTTAACGTTTTGTTCTACGATATAATATACGTCAGTAAATATCCCACTCGTGAATTTTGAAGCTTTTACGTGTCTTAAAAAAGGCGGTTGCTAACAAGTGGCTAAATTATACTACAATACGTCATCACACATACAGCCTCATTATTTATTCTCTCGCTCATGTGACTGTGGAGTAGTTCTTCTATAGCCTAATGTTAGCTTTTTACTTCTGGCGATTGCATTCACACTTCAAAAATCATAAAAGTGGTGTTCGATTGAGGAGATTATCTTGCTGAACAACACGTGTAAGTATCATAAACGTTAGTTTGCCACAGAGCTTTTTTTCTGCAATAATCCAAATCCCATTGGCTTTTTGTCGACCAGGGCGATGCTAACTTCCTGGCCTACAAAAATACGTCATCCCTGGAGCACTCTATTTAAAATTAGGGCTGTCAAAGTTAAGGCGATAATAACGCATTAACGCAAATTCCTTTTAACGCCACTAATTTCTTTAACACATTAATGCAAACGATCTTTCGTTGGTTATAGTGGAATCAGTTTTAAAGCTAGAGTGAAGATACTGGCATCATATGAAACTAGAAAACTAATTAAATCCATGTGATACTAGCTTGTCGGGAAGGAGCCTAAATAATGTTGCAAACTTGTGCTAAAATTTGGCGAGGAAAAACTGGCATAGCCATTTTCAAAGGGTCTCTTGACCTCTGACCTCAAGATATGTGAATGAAAATGGGTTCTATGGGTACCCACGAGTCTCCCCTTTACAGACATGCCCACTGTATGATAATTACATGCAGTTTGGGGCAAGTCATAGTCAAGTCAGCACACTGACACACTGACAGATGTTGTTGTCTGTTGGGCTGCAGTTTGCCATGTTATGATTTGAGCATATTTTTTTATGCTAAATGCAGTACCTGTGAGGGTTTCTGGACAATATTTGTCATTGTTTTGTGTTGTTAATTGAGTTCCAATAATAAATATATACATACATTTGGATAAAGCAAGCATATTTGTCCACTCCCATGTTGATAAGAGTATTAAATACTTGACAAATCTCCCTTTAAGGTACATTTTGAACAGATACAAAATGTGCGATTAATTTGCGATTAACTATGGACTATCATGCAATTAATCGTGATTAAATATTTGAATAGATTGACAACCCTTATTAAAATGTGATAATACGTAAAAGTTGTTTTTAAAGCTTGTCACTGTCCCCAAGTGGCCAAAAAAAACAACATTTAATGCTGTTTTAATGAGATACTGAGCTCCTATTGACAAAAGAAGGATTAATGTATATAAAAATACCTGCTGACGTCCTGTAAGGTTATGGTGCAAGTCTATAAGTTATTCTTGTAAATGTTTACTGTCTACACATACATATGCTTATAAACCAAAGTTTACGTCATCACGATTAAGTGGAGTTTACATTAACGTCTGTTCCTTCATCCTTTAGAGGACCGAATGCTGACGGCGACAGATGTTCAGAGCTTTTCTAATGGAGTGGGCCGCCAGTGGAAGCATGTAGGGAGGGCCCTGGGGAAGAGCTGCCGGGCTTTGAAAGGTCTGGCCATAGACAACCTGGCCTACGAGTACGAGAGAGAAGGGCTGTATGAGCAAGCCTATCAGCTGCTCAGCCGCTTCATCCAGGCGGAGGGGAGAGCGGCCAAGCTGAGCCGACTGGTCAAAGCACTGGAGGACTGCAAACTCACCAGCCTGGCTGAAAATATTCTGGACATACAGCCACGAGAGTAACTCGCTGTGCTTTTGTTCTGCGTGTACGAGTCGTGAAAACTGAGGGGCGACAGGTCCTCTCTGCATGAGGAGACTTTGTCCTGCCTGCTTTTGATATGCAGTATGTTTGTTCTTGATTGACTGTCTGTCATTCAAAAATCATTCCTGCGTGTGGGTGTGCGTGTGCATGTGTGTGGGTGTGTGTGGGTGTGTGTGGGTGTGTCAGACAGGTTGTGTGAACACATGCTAACATCTGTGAGAATTGATTCATATCTTGATTTGCTTTTCAATTATTAGTATTACTGTTTTCATTTAGAGGAAATGATCTGTCATCACTGTTTTAAAAGATATGCTGTCTTGAGTTTAATGCACTGTTTCAACCTTTTATTTCTGCTTTATACGACAATTTACAGATGAAACCTTCCACAACTGAAGGTTATTGATTGTTTTTTTCTACAAAATGGGTGCATACAAATTAAATGGTTGTATTAAAAAAAAAAAACTCTTCATGTTTGTGTTTGATGCATTAGTGTAATTAAAACTGAAAACATAATTTTGTCAAAATTCCCTCAGGTATAATTTAGTGTTAATCCTCCCTCTCTACCATCACTCACTCACACACACACACACACACACAGACACACACACGTGCACATGCTCATATGATTAAACTGTGCTGATTGCTGATGTTGTCGCTGGATGTGTGTGTGTGGGCCTGCATGTGTCACGTTGTGAGATCTTCAGGCCAGAGAGGTGGAGGTTGCAGCTGAGGTGTGTGTGAGTGTGCGTTTTGAAGGTTTTATCTAAGCTTGGCTGTCAGAGAGGAAATTCACTGATGGATGGGGTCTCTTCAGGTTGAGCTCCTCTGCTGGTTTCCAGTCAGGGTCCACTGTAAACGCCCAACCCCCCTTTTTACTCCACTTGACCATCCATCCAGATGTGATGTGTGGATTAGAAGCTTTTATCACACAAACACTTATTATTGCTATGTGGTACGGCCACAACCCCCAACATTGGCAGTATAAGTTATGATAAACACACACATCTCTCTTTACGTCTTCGGTAACCAGGAAATGTCCTCAGTAATATTTACAGTATTCTTTGGGGTTTATGACACACAGAGGAGTTTACATTCTACACAAATATTGCTCATGTTGCATTTTTAAAGCCGATGCTGAGATTTTTTAAGACTAAATATCTTATAATTTCATTTTAAAAATGCCTGTCAATGTAGAAAAGGCGGCTTTTAAACAACATTTAGATCATAATGAAGGGCGTTAAAATTCTAATATATAAAAAAAGAAATATGGTGATTATTCTTTTATTAAATTTTAGAGTGTGGTTGGTGGCGAGTCCATAATTTCTTATGTGTGTTGCATTTTGCTGGTCAGATTTGGCCTGGCCCCTGTATTGTCTATGGCCATGGCACACACACACACACACACACACACACACACACACACACACAAGATTAACTGTCTTTCATTACATATTTGCAGGAGGATCTGCAGAAGTGGTGCATTTACTCAAATACTGTAGGTATTAGTATAGTATTTCCATTTTCTGCTACCTAATACTTCTACTCCATTACATTTAAAATATTGCACATTTTTAGCCATTTAAATTTATTTGACAGTTATAGTTACCTATTACTTTGCAGATTATGAGATTTTACATGCAAAAAAATATGGTAATTTTATAAAATATGATGCATTGGTACCTACAGATTAAACTGCCCAGTAGTAGGCCTACACCTAAAACAAGGTACGGCCACATCATGGATACATTACAATTCTACTTACGTGTTTATATATCAGTAATAATAACCTCATAATTCAGTATGTAGTAATAATAATAATACTCTAACCAGGGCCATTCTGCTGACTTTTATTTGTAATGCGTTGTTTGTACCAATGATGTAATGTAACTGAGTAAATGTTGGCCTTATAATGTACTGTAGTCTACTTAAGTAGGCCTACTGTTTTAAGAACTGGTACTTAATTTGAGTAGCCTATTTCCATTTTATTCTACTTTATTTTTCTAGTACTTAGGGTTGTAAGAAAATATATAAAAAAAAAAAAATATATATATATATATATATATATATCAAGTATTGCCAATATTCTGTACTGTATTGATTCTCAAAAACACTATAATTTTTTAATTAATAGTTTAAATGCAAAGATTTACCTAGTCAATACATACATACATTTCAATACAAATATTTGCATCCTCTGTGATAAATACCAATGCAGATCCCACTGTGCTGATTGCATAAAAAAGTAAACTTTTTTTACTCAGATTTTATGCATATGGTGGTGTGTTCTATTTACGATGACAGTTTTCCTAAAATTGCAATATATCGCCTTGCTTACAGTACCACAATATATCACAATATATTGCATCGTAATCCCTGTATCATGATACGTATCGTACCAGATTCTTGCCAATACACAGCCCTACTAGTACTCCACATTCAACATCTGTGATTAGTTGTACTTCAGTACTTTGCAGATGAAGTTATTATGTAGAAAACCTTTGATGATCTTATAAAATACAAAGCATTGCTAGGTTGATATACCCAACAGTATATAGTCTATACCTCTACTTTTGATATTTTAAATACATTTTACTGTTAATAAATAAACATTTTGAATGTAGGACCTTTACTTGTAATGATATGTGTAGCCTAGCCGATGACCTGTGATTTGGCCAATCACAGGTCATTTCAACATGGCTGTCGGGTCACAAACTTTCTCATTTTACAGCTAAACAGTACACTACAAGATGTTTCTGAAAACATTTGAGGAGAGAAATAGGCATTACAGTAACAGAATATTGATTCATATTTGATCAGCGCTGCCTAGTTTGACCGTTTGATCGGAGTTTGTGAGTGATTGACAGCTGCTCAGAGACGGCAAGGCTCCAGCTCGGCTCTGACTGCTTGTTTTCCTCCAGTCTGTGAAATCCTGCGGATGCCATTAGGAGCACCGGAGGGCACAGAGGCACATGATTATTTTCAGATTACCTGTCTCATGCACTACTGTCAGGATATAGTGACCGCTTTATAAAAATAACTTTTTTTTAAAATCATATTTGCTCCATTTCTACCAACTGCAGTTTTCCACAATTGATTAGGCCCTATCTATTTTATATGGATAGATAGATAGATAGATAGATAGATAGATAGATAGATAGATAGATAAATAGATAGATAGATAGATAGATAGATAGATAGTTAGTAACTTTATTTATATCAGGAAGTATGAATGCACATATAAAGAAATACTTTGTACAAGGCATATTAAGAACATATAAGGCATATTAAGAATATCAGTGTTGGGGCATTTTAATTAAAAACAACAGCACCATTCCCACTGTAACACCAGCAGACAGCAGACAGCAGACAGGAGGCAACATTTAAACATTTAAACAGCTCCTCTCTCTCATTAGAATAATCTTTCATAGGACGTGATTAGAGCGAGCTGCTCTGACGTCAGCGCGATTGTCCGTTAGGTTAGGTGAGTCTCGCGCTGCCAGCCAGCTCTTCCTCTCTCGCGCCCCTCCTTGCCTTGCACTGCCTACCGTCGTGAACAGATTCGCTCGCTCTCGCTGTCATCATCATCATCATCATCATCAGCAGCAGCAGCGCCGCCCTGTAGAGTGAGAGAGAGAGAGAGAGAGAGAGAGACTGTAGAGTGAGAGAGAGAGAGAGAGAGAGAGACTAGAGA